>NC_056741.1:975895596-975945596 GCF_019279795.1 Protopterus annectens | reverse complement strand
TGTTTTGCAGATTCAGCTGGAAACCCACTTTCTAACTCTATGCATCATCTCTGCACTTACATAATTTGCCCTCCAACTCCTCCTTAATTTCCAAATTTTGTTAATAGTTTATTCCCAACAATTTATTATCCTCAATTGTAATTCACTGTTAATGGCCCTTAGACTGTACTGTTGCTAGATTTTTACTACTATTATTGTGGAATGTAAAATTTCAATTGTAATTCACTGTTAATGACTTTGGTACAGTTGCTAGAGTTTATTATTATTGCAGAATGTAGATTTTTTTTTTTACTGTAGAATGCTACATAAAGTTGTATGACTTATTTGCTTTCTATGTGTATATGTTAATATGTTTGTTATTGTTAATTGAGCTTTTCTCCACAGGCCTCCACTGGAAATGAGCACTTTTTAGGCCCACTGGACTTCCCCGGTCATCAAACTGAAATAAATAAATTAATAAATAAATAAATCTCATCTACAATGAGATCATGGTTTCTTAATAAAATTTCCCATTTGAATTTCTGAATGTTATCACCATCAATATTAACAGGATGCTATGAATTCTATTGTCTGGTAAATAAAAAGACAGCTGCCAAAGGTGACATTCTAAATACCACCTACTGACTGGAATTTTCTTCAGTAAAGTTTAAAATACTTTCCATTCTTCAATAACTAAAACCGCTCATTAGCACTCATTCTTCCTCCTGCATTTTTCTTAATATGCTGTACCAATATATATATATATATATATATATATATATATATATATATATATATGTATATATATATATATATATATATATATATATATATATATATATATATACACACACACACACACACACACACACACACACACACACACACATATATATATATATATATATATATATATATATATATATATATATATATATATATATATACATAAAAGGGAAGGTCTACAAGAGGGTAGTGAGGCCAGCTATGTTATATGGATTGGAGACAGTGGCATTGACAAAAAGGCAGGAGTTAGAGCTTGATGTGGCAGAGTTAAAGATGTTAAGATTTGTACTGGGTGTGACAAGGGTAGACAGGATCAGGAATAAGTATATTAGAGGGTCAGCCCAAGTTGGAAAGTTTGGAGACAAAGCCAGAGAGGCAAGATTACATTGGTTTGGACATGTGCTGAGGAGGGATGCTGAGTATATTGGGAAAAAGATGCTAAGGATGAAGCTACCAGGTAACAAGAAAAGAGGAAGGCCAAAGATAAGGTTTATGGATGTGGTGAGAGAGGACATGCAGGTGGTTGGTGTGACAGAGCAAGATGCAGTGGACAGGAGGAAATGGAAACAGTTGATCTGCTGTGGCGACCCCTAACTGGAAAAGCCGAAAGAAGATTTTATATATATATATATATATATATATATATATATATATATATATATATAAATATATATATATATATATATATATGTATATATATATATATATATTGAGCTTTCATTTTGCTCAATATATGGCGGTTTAAGGTTTTCAAATTAATGTTAAGTCATTGCTGAACTAAATATGTAATATTGCAATTATTTCTAATATTTAACCAGGAAAAGCCGAAAGACACAAACAAACTTGCAGTACACTAATGAATATACTGTGTGTGTTCTTTATTTTCGGCTCCACACTGCCTTTCTGCTTCTGTCAAATGCATGAAACGCTTGGGCTTGCTGTCAACTTCAATAAATACTGACTTTCAATCAACCTACTGGAAGCCAGCCAACTATTCCTTCCTATGACATGATCGGAACATTCCTTGAAGTATACCTAGCATGTTTAAATAGGGAGGCCATTCCCAGGTGTATACTGACCAGTTCTGCACAAGAAGGTCACAATGTTCCTGCAAACTCAAGTAGTAATGACAGAGACTACCACATGACATGTATCGATGCAGATTTTGATTACTTCCAAAACTCATATCTTTAATAAGTATGACATAGGAATATGGAAGAATTTGTTGTCTCCATATTTCTTCCACAACCTCATGATGTACAGAGCTTAACCCTAAGGTGTTACTATAAACAACTGAATTTTTGAATGAGTCTGAAATAGACATTTATAAAACAGGAAATAGCAGACCAGTTATTAACATCTGGGTGCAAGATAATCTTCCCAAGATAAATTCTTGCTAATTAAGCTTCTTGTCTGGTGGACTACGAACAATTTTACTATTTCAGTTAATAATCTTCCAAAGCAATTGCTTTACACCTACTGATATTATAACCTCAATTACAAAAAATGCATGGAATATATTGCTTGATATCTTGAATATGAATTTCCATTAAAAAAATAATACCGACACATGGAGAATTGCAAGCATATGTTAAGCTTTACTGACAATGTGCTGTATAACAATCTTATGAAAATTATAATTCACTTTGCTTCACAATGAAAGCTGGTGAACATGGGAAGCATGAAAGAAGGAATAGAGATTTGAAAACATTGGTATCCATTCTTTTTATGTGAAATAACAGTCCCAAAAGTAACTTCAACAGGTTAGGTGAGTAGATAAATGCAAAAATATCCCTCCAAACCAAGTAGAAGGCAGCTCTATATGTCCTTGGTGTATATATATGTGATCTTTATGCACTGTTTTTATGTGTCTGAGGAAGTAACTGATGTTATGAAAGTGCTTATGCTACGTTATTAAAAGTTTTTTACATTCTGCTTGGATTGGAATTCTCTGGATACTATTACTTGCTACAGCTGCCTTCTACTTTGTTTGGCGGGATATTTTTGCATCCATTCTTTTTTAGTTGAAACATCATATTACACCAGCAGTTACCATGTGTGTCTTCAACCATTCCCTTGACCCATCTTTAAATTCATAAATTATTGTAAGATATCAGCAGTAGCATACTTGTGAAATTGCTAAAGACAATGGAAGTCTGCAATACTAATGGGATGGAATTAACAACACATTCCATACACACCTAACAAAATCAGCACTTCAGCAATGCTGACTTGATATCTATGCAGGCCAAGACACACGGTGGGGATGATTAGCAGACACCTTACTTTGTAATCATTGCATTTATAGTTTACAAGACACAAGATAAGTTTTAAACTTTGTAATCTGAGTTGGTCTGATGGATTAAGATGAACCTATGCACAAAAGAGTTAACACAGAGGTTAAAAGTACAACTATTGGCAAACATGAAATTATTAGATACTGGATAGTAAAATGAAGAGATGGGTATGGGCAGTGACTATTCTAAATATTTAAAACCAAGATAAACCTGAAATTAATAAAATATTACATTTTTGAGTGAGTAATGATTGTTCCTTTATTATGTATACTCTAAGGATGTGCTTGGATAATGAAATGAAGGCCAAGGTTTACCTGAATTCACAAGTGGGAGACTGAAAAGTTCTATCATCGCAAGCTGTAGGCACTGTAATTCGTAAACTATTAAATTTCAATCTGAAGCAACACTTTCAGCAATATACTTCAAAATACCCTTGTTTATGTTTAGGCAGTGTATCTTACCTTGCACAATTAAGTATACTTGAGCCGTGTGGGGACGATCTTGTGTCTGGTATGAGCATACATACAACCCCTCATCATACACGTCGACTTGTCTGATCATTATACTGTACTCTGACTTGCTATTTGTCAGGAGATGGACTCTTTGATCAATGGACCACTTATCTTTTCCAGCGTAAAGGATATTGGAGCGATTTAACCAGGCTACTCGTGTTACTTCGCTATCAATAAGGCAGCTGGAATACATAAGAAACAGACATTAATAAAGAAATCAAAAAAAGGAAATAGCAGATATTCAATAAAAATGTTTAAACATTTTATATCTACTCTTTTTATTTTAGTGGCAACAGTAAGAACTCTAAAAATGCTTTGCTATAGTGCTGACCATTCTGTTGTAAAATGGTTACTGAAGCAGATGTTTGAACCCTGGCAGCCCTAGATGCTTCATATATATGCCTGCAAAACAGCTGAAATCATTCTTTTAACATTCATACACTGCCATAGTAAGCACTGCTATAATTGTTTGCAATAAAGGATGAATTATTTTATTTTCATGGTGTATTGTCCTACATTGAACTGACAAGGATGAAAAAAAATAATTACTGCAGATATGCTCATTCTTGAAATGTTTTCAAGCTATGCTATTTCAGGAATCCTTGCTATGGCAAAAAAAGAAAAAAAATGTTATTGCAGTCTTAAGAGAGCCATTTGGCTTGATCAGAAATTACATTTCATTGTATTTCCCTCAACAAATGATGCATTTGAGAAGGGCATCTTTTTATACTACAAGGATAGTAGTAACCACACTACACTCAGAGTGAACCAACTTAAATCTAAACAAAAGTGGCTGTATGCGATAAAATAGCTTGTTCGGTCCCTACTGCCTGGTAGAGCTTATCTTTGAGCTACTCCACACTACATCATGATTTTGGTCATGATATATGGTTCTGGGGCAAAACATATAACTAACTCACATTAGCTGCAACCCAGGGCTGCCACATTTGAATGCAAAGTTATCCAGCAGACATTTGTTGTGATAGTTGTTCTAAGTTTCATACCACTAGAGTTCTAAAGCTCTCTCTTAATAGATCTCCTCATAATGCACTGATGAATATTGTCAGAAATGAAGATATGCTGTGCAATATGTATTCTTGTATACCCCAAATGCATTAAACTGTTACATAATGTGTTAATTTTGCACTTTAAATCAGTATGCATGTATGGTATGTATGGATGTATCTGAATGTGTTTACCATGAGAGAGAGAGAGAGAGAGACAGAGAGAGAACACATGTCCCAATGGACTTTTTCCAGACCGATCCCAAGCTGAACATAAAGAAATGAACAGTGATTTACAGTAATGAGTTAATGCATAATTTAATATAATTTACAGCTATAATGTGTAATTATTTTTGTGGAAACTAAATGAGTTAACTTATTAGCTGTTAGATTTTTTGTAAGTAAATAATAGTAATTAGAGATTAACTTGGAAACATAATTGACTTGAAATATTTGCAATTTTCTTTGAATTACATATTAAATTTAAACTCAGCAGATAAAGCATACAGCAAAGTCGCTGTAACTTGGAAGAATGTTACCCTTCTTAAAAGTGCACCCCCAAGCAGAAATAAAATGATGTAAATCGATTATGAGGATTAATCACCATGAGCAATGGCTCATAATGATTTATGACTGACTGACTCTTCTCTGACCTCCATTCCCTGACATTTTCTGAGTGTCAGTATTACCAACCTTTGCAGAAAGTATCTGCACTAATTCGATTCAATCATTACATAACAGGTATGAATACAGATTGAAGGGTCATATTTAAGGTTATACTACAACAACATTTAATGTACCTACTCCAAGTCATGGTGTTTGTGCTCATTTGTTATACAAGCAGTACACTGAAGCTGATCCTTTATCCCTTGCCCAGCTCTACCCTCTGTCTTGCCCTCTAGTTATAAGTGATCATACATTGGAATTCAGGAATCATACCTCCACAGGTAAAGAACAAAAATGATCTTTAGTTAATCACATCAACTATTCTGTTATGAATACACTCCTAGGACACTACAAAAGCACAAATAATAAGATAGTAGAACAGGTGCTTTTGTATTTCTATTTTACCTATATATGATACTGTGTGGGAAAACGAACAGTTAATTTTCTCGTTTTTTTTTTTTTTTGCTATTTAGAGAAGATGGCTGCCTCACTCATGATCTAATCTTTCTTCTGCTTTTCTTATGTTAGGTGGAATATATGCCTTGTAATATAGTACATTTTCTTACACAAAAAAGAATGAAATTGCAGAGTCAGTAAGTCATATACAGTGTAAAGACATGTAAAACCTGTAAAAGTGACACTGACCAATGAGATTTAGAAGAGGAAGAGTAAATATATGACAGAGATATGACTTATTAAAGATCAGTTGCTATATCTTTCTTTGTAAAAGAAAATATGTCTTCCATTTTGTATGTGTAATTTGAAGATGCTACTTCCAGGGACATCCAGTTGGAAAATAAGCAATAATTAAATTTGTCCGTATGGTCACCGCCAAAACATGTATGCATACACACACACACACACACACACACACACACACACACACACACACACACACACACACACATACACGCATACACCCATGCACACACACACACACACACAAACACACACACACACACACACGCACACACACACGCACACATGCACACACGTGAACACACGCGCACACACATACACATACACACACACACACACACACATGCACGCACGCACACACACACACACACGCACACATGCACACACGCAAACACACGCGCACACACATACACACACACACACACACACACACACACACACACACACACACACACACACACATATGCACACACAGTTCAAGATTATGACTTTATTTGCAATAAGTTTTTTCTGGTTTAAGTTTGTGGCTCAAGTTGGCTTCATTATTCAAAGTTTCACTAAACATATTTGTTACTATCCACATGCCAAGACAAAGAAGAACTAACTATGTCATGACTCATTCTCTGAATTTCATACTATGCTATACCAACTGACATGTCCCCTTTTCCTGTTCCCCCATGAAACAATGGGATGAAGGTAAACTGCCAAAACAGAAACAGGGTTTAGAAATGATTAACACTACTTATCAGCCAGTGTTCCAAAGGATATTTTAATTTACAGGAAAACCCTACTAAAAAGTACCACCTATTTATAGTATGAAATAAATGTGCACACAGACAGAAAGTTATTTCATGCAACCTTCATATCACTTTCTAACCTTGACCATATCCACACCTCCCTGATTCCTAAGATTATGGCACAAAACTTCAAAAGATGCCATCAGATCCAACATGAAACCATAACTAACACAAAACAGAAGAACCACATAACCAAACAAAAATGCCTAATACACCAAAAGGGCAAAAATATCTTAAATGTAAGAATTTCTTGCAAGCTGTTGTGCCCTCCATGTTGAAGGTAATTCCTATATCCCCAATCATATATAAAATAGACCCAACATACATAAATTCTTACATCACTGATAATTTAGCAAAACACAAATCGCCTCTTGCTCCACAACAGACAATGTATTTCACAGGAATCCCTATAAATGTTACAGGACTTTAAGGAGTTATTCAGTTTCAAACTAAGAAGCGAAAATGAACGTACTAAACCCACTTGTCAGCAGAAAATACAGAACAGCAAGCCACAGCAACTTCGAATAAGGCAAAAGTATTTGGTATTTTAAGGCAAAAGTATTTAATATTGAGCACTTTTCGTCGCCACAATTAAGCAACTTCTTCAGAAAAAAACTTGTTCCATACAAGATACTGTCATTTAAAAATAATGGCTGAAAGTCACATGATGAACCATACCTCCACCTCCTAAATGTTTAAAAGGGCATACTCCTTCCTGATCAATTATATTAAAAATACAATCCTGTTGGAATTGTTACTTAAAATCATTGTTCCATCTTTTAAAAATAACGAAAACATATTGTATCATCACCAAAAGCCTAATATTAATCATGTATAACGGATGCTTTTATTCCCATCTCTTAAGTAGTAGTCAAGTATTGTTTGACATATTTATTTCATAGTTGATATTATACATATATATTTATTTCATAGTTGATTTTATATATATATATATATATATATATATATATATATATATCTTGTAATTGTTTAATTACTGATATGGATTAGTTGTGAAAAGGTGGCAAATTTTGGTAATGTGACATACCTGATATTTAATTAAAATGTGTGAACATATTCCCATAACACTGATAAAACCTGTAGTTTATACACACACACACACACACACACACACACACACACACACACACACACACACATGAAGAAGTAAGAAATATCACAAATCATTTAGAAATCGCACTGGCAGTAATTTCCATTGGAATTCAGCAACCAGTATTCTGTTTGTTGGTGTCTTGTGATTTGGGTACTTAATGCTTGGATAGTCTGATTTCAGATATGTGTAAGTATACTGGCATCCCCATTTCAGAGGGACAGTGAGCTAATAAAGATATTTTGAATGTGTTCAGAAAATTTTGTCTTTGTAAGGACTAGTCCTCTGTCGTTCTACTACTTACATGAGGCATGCTTAGCAAAAGTGGCTGCCCTGGATGTTAGCTGTTGTAGAGATATTTCTCTTGTTTTTATTGTAATTTACCATGGATGTTTTCTACATGTGCACAAAGCTTTATGGTTTTGTTATAATTCAATCATTTTATTGTTTTAGTCTTGAATTATACATGAACTTTATGAATCTGTGAGCTAAATGGTATATGTGAGCTGGAGCTAAAATGAACGTGCTTGAATTTATTCAGACTAAAAAGCATCAAATGAGAGGCTATGAGCTCTAGTTAACTTGCATTACTTAGCTCCTCTAGACTTGCGGCTTTCTCCTGTATTACCTGGATTTTCTTAATCCCACTGCACTTTGTAGCTATTTGCTACTATTCATCCTTTTCTTTCTAAAGCGTCTGCATTTTTGAGGTTTGGGGGTGTTCCTAAATAGCAGATCTGATTGTTCACTAGAGAGATTGGATTAACTAAAGAGTATTACAAAAACATTACTTTTCTTCTATGAACTAATTAGGTCTTTAAATAAAGCTCAGGGAAGCAGTTCATAAATTTACAGCTTGGCTGCAGAAGAACTGATTTTTTTTATTGTTATGTTACCATAAGTGTCATTTTGCATCTTCACAATTTATGTTTTCACTAGGTAAGTATGGTCCCTATTAAAATATTTGGTAAATTTTATATTTTTCAGTAAAACTTCTTCCAGCAAAAGATGTACATCTCAAATATTAACATTCATAAATTAAAAAATAGTAAACATACACACACACACACACACACACACACACACACACACACACACACACACACACACACACACACACACACACACACACTCACACACACACACACACACACACACACACACACACACACACACACACACACACACACACATAAAATATAAATAGTATTTTAAATGTCTGTATCATGTTCTTATCTGCCTGCTCTTACATAGATCTGGATATAGATACACATATACATATACACAGATGCATATACTGTGAATCTATGGGCATCTCATTTAGAGCTAGTCACTCAGCAGTGCAAACACTGGCTCCAGGTGATTTGGTCATACTGACTAATGTTGATATGACACCCTAACCCCATGTGAATTTGGGAAAAAGGGGTTGACGATGATGATGGTAACGTATAGATATGCATATGCACAGGGACATATAGAGACAGATGTATATATATATATATATATATATATATATATATATATATATATATATATATACACACACACACACACACACACACACACACACACACACACGCAAATATAATACATACAGTAACTAGTTAACTGTATAAAATAAAGTAGCTCGAGAGTCAACATACAGTGCTTACATGCATTCTCCGACTGACACATAGTTGCTTCAACTAGATATAAACACTTGCATGGGCAATGTTGCTCTTAATAACTAGTCTTATTTAGTCAAGTATATACCTTTTTTGTCTTGTGCAAGTGTATGTGTACATATGTGGTGCATGTTGACCTAAAAGAAGTGTTTAAGTGTACCAAGAAAACAGTTCAAAAAGTGAGTGATGAGCTGAACATAGGAAATCACAGAAAGAGAATTTTTGAAAAATCCTCATGTCTATCGGCTAAATTAATTATGTACAATACTGGGCACATATTGGATTGGTTTACTCCTCTAGTGTAATTGCTACCACTGAGAATGCAAGGCTTGTAATAAATAAGCAGAAAGTACAAAGACAGAAGGAATTTTAAAATAATTGTAATCTTGTTTTCTTGGTTTCGAGGGGGGTGAAAGTCTTGAATTCCCCATGCAATGGGAAACTTTCTCCTGCACATCCTTGCTTGCCCAACTTCCAACGTCCAAGCACCTTTGGCTAAGCAGTTCTCCAGGAGAATGATGTGGATCAAATATGTGCATTCTGAACAAGGATCCACTGCATACACAATTTAAACGTGTTCATTTTGAACAAGGGTGCATTATATACATTTGATTTAAAACATGCTCATTTTGAACAAGGGTGCACTGTATACACTTGATTTAAACATGTTCATTCTGAACAAGGGTGCACGTTACACACTTGATTTAAACGTGTCAGTTTTGAACAGGGGTGCACTGTATACACTTGATTTAAACATGTTCATTCTGAACAAGGGTGCACGTTACACACTTGATTTAAACGTGTCCGTTTTGAACAAGGGTACACTGTATACACAATTTAAACGTGTTCATTTTGAACAAGGGTGCATTATATACATTTGATTTATACATGTTCATTTTGAACAAGGGTGCATTGTATACACAATTTAAATGTTCATTTTGAACAAGGGTGCATTATATACATTTGATTTAAAACGTTCATTTTGAACAAGGGTGCACTGTATACACTTGATTTAAACATCTTCATTCTGAACAAGGGTGCACTTTACACGCTTGATTTAAACGTGTCCATTTTGAACAAGGGCGCACTGTATACACAATTTAAACACGTTCATTTTGAACATGGGTGCACTGTATACATTTGATTTAAACATGTTCTATTTGAACAAGGTTGCACTGTATACATTTGATTTAAACATGTTCATTTTGAACAAGGATGCACTGTATACATTTGATTTAAACATGTTCTTTTTGAAAAAGGTTGCACTGTATACATTTGATTTAAAGATGTTCATTTTGAACAAGGGTGCACTGTATACATTTGATTTAAAGATGTTCTTTTTGAACAAAGGTGCACTGTATACAGCTGATTTAAAGATGTTCATTTTGAACAAGGGTGCACTGTATACATTTGATTTAAAGATGTTCTTTTTGAACAAGGGTGCACTGTATACAGCTGATTTAAAGATGTTCATTTTGAACAAGGGTGCACTGTATACATTTGATTTAAAGATGTTCTTTTGAACAAGGGTGCACTGTATACAGCTGATTTAAAGATGTTCATTTTGAACAAGGGTGCACTGTATACATTTGATTTAAAGATGTTCTTTTTGAACAAGGGTGCACTGTATACAGCTGATTTAAAGATGTTCATTTTGAACAAGGGTGCACTGTATACATTTGATTTAAACATGTTCTTTTTGAAAAAGGTTGCACTGTATACATTTGATTTAAAGATGTTCTTTTTGAACAAGGGTGCACTGTATACATTTGATTTAAAGATGTTCTTTTTGAAAAAGGTTGCACTGTATACATTTGATTTAAAGATGTTCTTTTTGAACAAGGGTGCACTGTATACATTTGATTTAAAGATGTTCTTTTTGAACAAGGGTGCACTGTATACAGCTGATTTCAGTTGGCTGGCCTGTTCCACAGTTAAATAACATGAGTAGATAAGTTAATGCTGCCCTAAAGCAACGTTCATTATCAGATGCCAGAATACAAGCTCCACAACTTTATTCAGATTTTCAGGGTACAAAATCAAGTTATGTGCTTTATACTTTCTCGAGGCTTTGAAGATGAAATGTACAATGCTTTCCTGAGCATCTGTGGACTTGGAAGGACAGACATAATTGAAACACACATATCCCTGACTTGTTTAATAAACTGCAGAACTCTTCAGTTATGATTATAACCTGCAGCTGCTGCTCAATGCAACAAGAAATGTACACACGTAACATGTGACTGGTGCAATGTGCTCTGGGACCAAAAGCAACAATGGTATGGCGATAGTAACAAAATAAAACAGTTATTCCTTTTCAGTAAATAGTTGTATGTTTATGACAGAGGTGAAACAGGAGCAATGGCTTCAGTTCCATACGAGGTGCATTTGGCCACAGTATAAGTCCAATGGAGCCCATTTTACAGATTAAAGGTAAACAAATGGGAAATTAATTTCAAGTAAACTATACATTATGTGACTTGCAGATGAAACATTACTTTTATTATATAATGTACACAGATTTTTTTTCTGAATAGCTTCTTTAGGAGAATGACAACATAAACTATACACTTTTTGTATAAATATGCGTAATACTTATCTAAGTCTAAACCTCAAAATGCACTCACTCGAGGCACTCCTTACAATGGAGAATATTGATATCTGTGGAGTGACTGAGAACTGGTTCAAGGCTCCAGAGAGCACCCCTACATTACCAGGATATAACTCATACCATACCTTTTGGCCCTCAAACCAGGACCAGTACACCAAGGGCGGAGGTATGTCCATATTCATTAAGGACAACCACACCTCCAGGCTAGTTACTCAACATAATTCATCCGAAGTTATCCAAGTGCAACTAACTCTGGGCAAAACTGCAATCCATATTGTAGCTCACTACAGATCCCCCACATAGCCTCAGGATTCCCACTCCTCTTTTCTTGATATAATAGAAAATATCAGGGTCCAACCTAACACCCTAATATTGAGAGATTTCAACTACCCCACCATTAACTGGGAAAACTACTCTTGTACCAACTCCTTTCCTCAATGCTTCCTAGAATTCATAAACTCCAATGCCCTGGATCAACTTGTCCACACCCCTACCAGGGGCAATGATATCTTAGACTTAGTAATTACCAACATGAGTGACAGGTGCTCCACACCTGACGTTAACTCCTTGTTGGTCAGATAAGACCATAAACTAATCACCTTAGATATCCACATACCACCCCCATCCCCCACTAAGGAAGCCACAGTAAAAAAACGTCTCCAAAGCCAACTTTGTGCTTCTTAAGGCAGAAGTGGCCAATTTCACAACACCCATGCAGATGGACAATACAGTTACCACTGCCGAATCTTATGCAAATGCACTCTATAAGCACTTACACGGGTGCATGGATTGTGCTATCCCTAATAGAACCAAGGTGCAGTCTTCTAAAAAAAGGAAACCAATCTGGTGGTCCCCTGCTATTAACAAACTACAACAGAAGGAATAAACTGTTGCAAAAGAAAATAAAATCCCACAAGTGGAGGAGCTCTCTGGTCAGCCTCAGCAAGAAGCTG
Source organism: Protopterus annectens (assembly GCF_019279795.1). Lineage (NCBI taxonomy): Eukaryota > Metazoa > Chordata > Ceratodontiformes > Protopteridae > Protopterus > Protopterus annectens. Next base: position 975,932,517 of record NC_056741.1, on the reverse strand, counting down.
AGATCTATTATAAAATCCTCCAAAGTGAACTATGAAAATAAGATTGCCACTGCCTCTAAGGACAACCACAAAGCATTCTACAGCTATGTCAAGAATCTCAATGGCAACACCCAGATCTGCTCTGAGTTACAGCACAATGGCACAAACTTCATGGAACCAACTGATATCGCCAACATCCTGGCAGATAGGTTCAGTGCCAACTTTACCCCCCACCTCCTAAAGGGCCCATATCCATACCAGAAGAATTCAGTGTCCCTGCAATCACAACTGAACAGGTGAAAACTACACTATCGAAAGCCAAGAACACAGCATCCATGGGACTGGACAATATCCCTGTCTGATTCTACATGAACTTCAGAACAAACTAGCCCCCCACCCAAGCACCATGTTCAATCATAGCCTCTTGACAGGCTTTGCACCCACTGAATGGTGCATACCAACAGTTGTACCACTCCACAAAGGGGGTGCCACCACAGATCCCAGGAACTATCACCCTATTAGCCTGATGAGTCTGGTCTGCAAAGCCATGGAGTGTATTATCATGGAGCTCATAAACAAGGATATTGGTAACCTCCAAACTCTGGACCCCACCTAGTTCAGATTTGTGAAGGGCAGATCATGTCTCCTGAACCTGATTGACTTCTTTGAAACAGTCACATTTTATTTGGGCAAGATTGACAGGAAGTTGAAAGAAAGGATCTATGCGCATGTATACAGCATAAGGAAGGCTAGGTTAGAGAATGCCCTGGCCAGACATTGTAGTGAGAATTCCACTCACTCTTTTATGTTTAGGGTTTTAAATCAAATTACATCAGATGTAAAAGGGGGCCCTTACCAGTTACTGATAGAGAGACAGGAATTGATTTGGCAGCTAAGGTTGAATTCTTACAGAGCTCCGGGTCTTAATGACAAGGTTTCTCTTTCATGCATATTGAAATTAAGAAGTAAACTGAGATAGAGTAATGGCCATCTGATGTTTGTGTTGATGGTAGTTGCACATATATTGGCGTGTACTTATTTCCATTTGTCTACATATTCGTATGAGATTTAAGCAAGCATTATATTAACAGCATGTTTTTATAAATCTTAAAATGTGAACGTTGGGGTAACATTTTATGATTGTTTGATTTTTTACTGGGTTGGGTTTATTTTATATTAGTTTAAGTAGGATTTTTATATGTCCAGCATTTGAGGATGTTGGTTTTTATTTAGTGGGTAATATTTGATTGATCATGTATAAATGTTTTTTATTTTTAACTTGCCGTCTTGTTATTTATGGTATAGTCCCTTTAAATTTTAATTAGTTTTAACATGTGTTTGTAAAGGGAGATGTATATATGGGTGCGGTGTTGTTTGCTCTGTTTGTCTGAAGAAGTTTGGCTATCAGTTGAACGAAAAGCTTTGTGGAAGTAAATTGTTGCTTAACAAGTTTGACTTCAGTTCTGCTCTTGCCTGGAGTTCCTTTGGAGATTTCTTGGTGTGTGTTCCAGTGTGCCTTGTGGATTTAACTGGAGTTTCTTTGGTATACCTAGTTTATATCATAGATAAACTCACCAAGCTGGGTATAAATCTGTATGTCACAAAATGGGTCACCAACTGGCTCACAGACAGAACCCACACTGTAAAAATTGTGGACTTCAAATCTGACTCCAAACCTGTGACAAGTGGAGTACCACAGGGTTCAGTCTTGGGTCCCCTCCTGTTTATGATCTACTTCTCTGAAGTAGAGGCCAACACAGAGGGCCTCTGGCTGACAAGGTTTGCAGATGACTGCAAATTGGGTGCCACAGTCAAGTTCCCAAATGATGTGGACATCCTGCAAAAGGGCCTCACTGAGACTGATGCCTGGTGCCAGAGCCATGGCCTCAAGCTCAATGCCAAAAAATGCATTGCCATCCCCTTTGGTAAAATCCCTGTACCCATGGATTACTACATAGGCGGCAGCCCACTTAACAACGAAGGTGTGATAAGAGACCTCGAGACTCTAGTGGACAATCGTCTCTCCTTTGATAATCACATTGCCACAGTAGACAGGAAATCCTTCTACATGGCACACCTCATCATGAAATGGTTCTCATCCATGAAAAAATAAGTCCTTGCCCCTTTCTACTCGGCACTCATCAAACCCATTATAGAGTATAACGCCCCATTTGGAATGTACCTTACAAGGCATCTGGACCAGCAGGAAAGGCCACAAAAATACATCACAAAAAGGATTATGGGACTCAGACAGTTATCCTACACTGACTGCCTCAAAAAACTCTGGCTTTACTCTGTAACATATTGCCTATCATGGCTTTACTCTGTAACATATTGCCTACTCCGAGGTGATCATGGCTTTACTCTGTAACATATGGCCTACTCTGAGGTGATCATGGCTTTACTCTGTAACATATGGTCTACTCCGAGGTGATCATGGCTTTACTCTGTAACATATTGCCTACTCCGAGGTGATCATGGCTTTACTCTGTAACATATGGCCTACTCCGAGGGGATCATGGCTTTACTCTGTAACATATTGCCTACTCCGAGGTGATCATTGCCTAACATACAAAGCTATGTTAAACCCTGAGCTGCTGGACATGCTACATCTAAAGAAATCCCAATCCCTCAGAGCCACTCACTCTAGAGACCTAAACCTCATCACCACAATTAACAGAACATGCTGGAGGGATATTTTCTTGTCCCAGAGACTTCCCATACTCTGAAACAAGCTACCTATCTATGTCAAGCAGAGTTCGTCACTAGCACTCTTCAAGATGAATCTTGATGAGTGGATGGGTAATAGGAAATTCACCCCGGGAATCACTCCGGTGGCCCTGCTAGACAGGGGCACAAGTAATTAGCATCCATGGGTGGCATAAGCCAGGGAACCTTGTTGGTTTGGCTTACATAGGCCCTAGGGCCAATAGCCTAATACCTACCTTTGAGCCTATGAACCTATTAACCAATATGACAACACTGCAGTATATATAATTAATAGAGTTATACAACATTTCAGTATATATAATTAATAGAGTTATTATACAAAACCATTTCAACAAACAAATCAGAACTTTTCTATATTCTTCTTTTGAATTAGTTAAGGATTGTCAGTATTTATTACTTTAAATATATCTTCTTGCGTGGAATTAATAATAACAAATCAATCACATCTATGCTGACAAATAATGCTGCCATCAAAAACAATATCAAGTAAAATCAGTAAGAATTGCCAAAGGTCATTTAAAATGTGTTTCATATCATCATTTTTTAAAATTGCAATCAATATATTTTGCTAATGGTTCAGTCTTAGTATGTGTTGAAGAAACATTGTCTGAAAATTAGGTTTGCTTGGTCCTTGATAGAAGTATAAGTCACTTATATAATAAAAAAAAAATCATAAACCAGTTGTATTACTTTTTGCCATGGAAAAAATAAATCACATAAAAAGGAGTCCATATTACCTTATGCAATGTTGATCTTTTTTTAAGATACAAGTTAATAAGCCTCTTCATGTAAAGGGATAGTGATGGTTTTATGGGAGTATTGTGCAGAGTCTGTTAGCATATGGATAGCCTATTAAGTGTAGTTGTACAATGGAAGGATTAAAAAATAAATTACATGATCTGCACTCTCCCCATTATCTCAGACTCTTTTAATGAATAGATCTGAACTGATTTTCTTCCACTGATATGTATTATGCCAGTGATAATAAAGAAATAGCAAAAATGTCTGCATATAGCAACAATTTTACTTTAATTTTGTTTGTTAAACTGCTAATTGGACTGGTTGTATGGACCCCTTCCAGTACCTGACAAGGTAAACACTGAGTGTACTGACAGACAATAGAAGTAAATAAGACAGTATAGGAAAGTAGTAATTATAAATATCCAGGCTATGTCCATTTAACCTAGCTTCTGCACTACCTGAAGAGCACAGGGCTTTGCAGTACTTATTAACTCCTTGGTCTTCTCCACCAATGTCTGAACACCATAATATAGTCTCAAGAATAAATCATGCTACTGCCCATCTCAGATCTGGCTTCAAAGTTTGCATGCAAGTGAACTGAATCAGGCCAAGTGAACTATTGCTACTGGTGAGGATTTTTCTGCACTTCCAGTACCCACAATTTACCCAGCAAAACGTCTGCCAAAACAGCTAGCAGGAATATGGAAAGAAGAGAGCACTGTGTAAAATTTCACCAGAGTCACAGAAAGAAAGAGGCAGTACAAAAGAGCAGAAAGTCTGTATTATTTTATATAACTGTGACTCTGTGTGTGTGTGTGTGTGTGTGTGTGTGTGTGTGTGTGTGTGTGTGTGTGTGTGTAGATAAACACACACACACACACACACACACACACACACACACACACACACACACACACACACACACACACACACACATATATATATATATATATATATATATATATATATATATATATATATATATACACATACATATGTGTTTGTGTGTATGTGTGTGCGTGTATAAAAGAGACAGATAACACCACATCCACGTACACACACATACACAAACACAAATATAGGAGTGTTTATGTGTGTATGTATATAATGACAGGAAAGCAATGCACTATTTTTTATGCTTGGAAACCCACTTCAAGTAAGCAATTTTATATTAAACAAACACTTTCCTGTTGTAATAATACATTCACAGTGAATGAGACTGGGTATTAATGAACCTCATTCAGAGTTGTATCATATAGCCGGATGGTACCAACTCTTTTTTGTCTTATTACCATCACAACAGGTTCTCATAATGCTCTTAAAACAGTTCCAAGTGCATTTTTAATGAAGAAGAAAAATGACACATTGTACTTATAAGTGCAGGCATATAGATATATATGCAGGGGCGGTTTGTGCTATATGACTGCAGGACTGCAGCCCCCACCCCCCCAGCTGTGGAAAAGAAAAAAATCTGAACTTCTGTGCACTTGGCAATCCTAGAACTCAGAGGGGATCCACACAGGTGCACTCAGCAATCTCAGAACTCAGAGGGGATCCACACATGCACTCAGCAATCCTAGAAATCAGAGGGGATCTAGACTGCTGCAACAGCAGTCCAAAGTGTCTGTGCGTGCAATGCTCCAGTTGATATATAAAGGTGGCTAAGGAGAACTCAGAGGGTGGTAGGTCAGGCTTGAACCCTGTACCTTGGGTGCAGGTATTAAGAGCCTGAATTCCCTACCCACCACCATCTGTGAAAACTTTGTAGATTTCTGCCTCATATTTTTGTTATGTTCTGTTCTGTTCCTCATAAAATCTGTGGACTTTTAATTTAGTGCATAGTGGATGGTGTAGTGGTAGCATTGTTCCCTCACAGCTAGAGGTTCTCTAGTTTGATTCTTGGCTGGAGTGCCTTCTGTATGGAGTCTGCATGTCCTCCCTGTACTTTTTGGGTTTCCTCTGGCTGCTCTGGTGTCCTTCCTTGTTACAAAGGCATGTGTCTGGAGTGTTTCTCTCTGGGACTCTTCTGAAAATTGGCTTTTGTTCCAAGTCAGACTTTTCTGGTTGATAAATGTTAAATAAATAAAAATGACAGGCATTTGAATTTCAGACTTCATATTCTTCAGAAAGCACGTGGTAACACAAAACATTTTATTCTAGCAATTTTCTAAGTTTATAAGATGAATATTTGAAATTTGCCTCTATTTTTGGGACTGTGTTCCCCCATTACTGGCTTTGTCCAGGTTTTGTGTGCTAAGGTTGAGAACTATGGTGAGAACTGAATTCAGTAAATGGTAGCCATTTAAGTTTCAGTCTTCCTTTCTTTTGCAAAACAGCTGATTTGGCATAGTGATATATTCTCTTATTGTTTTGCACAGGGTCCTGGGTTCAAGACTTGGCAGTGAAATATATGGTAATAACACAACATTTTATTCTAGCAACTTTCCAAGATTATGGAAGCAATGTTTAAAATATGTCCCTGGCTTTTGCCCCCCCCCCCCAACAATAAATTTTGTCTTTTTCCAGATTTCTTGCACTGCAAAGTTGAAAGATACAGCTGAGTGTCTAGTAGATTTTACAAGGAGCTGGGAGCTGCAGGGGAAGAGAAGTTTAGTGCTGCTTATGCTGAGTCTGCTTGCAATGTTAATAGCACAACAAGTAGTGTACTTGCTTTTGATGCAGAAGGCTGTGGGTTCTACTCCCACAATATGTAGATGCATTGCTGATACTGTGTTGTAAAGGGGGTGGATGCGGCAGTCCTTTTTGGTGAAGATACCTAGTAACTATGAAACTGTTATCAGTTTGCCATCCATTCACGATTGCAATATTACTAGCTTATCATTTTTAATGTAACATAGGCAATTTATTCCTCAAGGGCAACAGGCACTTTATTTGTAGATGAAACAATGACATATAAAGTTGTTTGCTAGCAGCAGCCTCTTCATTAGTGTCAGATCTCTTTAATGTGGAATTATTTAGATGATATTTAGTTCTTCAGAGATTGTGCATATTTAAGCAATAACCAACACCTGGGTGTGGGTAATGCTGGATTTACCCATGGTTGGTGTGGTTTGGTCATGAGGGTGAAGTCCAAATGGCCAAACAAAGACAACCATGGGTAAATCCAGCATTACCCACAACCAGAGGTGGGTTATTGCATTTATACAATGACATTATTTAAGGAAAAAAAAGCTTCCTTTTCTGAAATAGTAGCATTGTATAATGCTTCTGTGCTGCCCTTCCACAGCTGTCTGGTATTCTGCGGCAGTTCTGATGCACTGCGCATGCGTATGCTTACACAGTACATCAGAGCTGTGTGTGGAAGCAATGGAGAAAGGAAGATCTCCATTGCTTTTTAAAAGTGTCTCGCTATGTTAAAACAGTTTAACATAGTGAGATAGCTTTAAAAAAAGCAACGGAGTTTTTCCTTTCTCCGTTGCTTTTTTTAAAGCTGTCTTGCTATGTTAAACCCATTTAACATAGCAAGACAGCTTTAAAAAAAGCAACGGAGAAAGGAAGGTCTCCGTTGCTTTTTTTTAAGCTATCCCACTATGTTAAACCTGTTTAACATAGCGAGATTACAGCAACAGAGCTCTTCCACTCTCCGTTGCTGTCTAAAAAAAAAAGACTTATACTAAAAGAAAAAGTCCGGGCGACCGGACTTTTTTCCATTAGTGTAAATCTGATTTACAATAGGTATGCTGACCAATCAGTGTGCACATTTTGGAATATTGATAGGGGGGGGGGGGGTCATTGTATAATTACTGGTACTGGTTGATTGTTCAAGTCTGAGTAGACTTTTATGATGGAAACTTTCTAAATTGGACAGTTTTGTCATTATTGGTGCATGCATTTTGTTTCATTGTTTACTGGAAAAATGTTCAAAATGATAAATTTAAAACACCCTCTAACAACTGTACTGTATTATACAAGGAATATTATTTAATACAATCAGGAAGGTGTATCAAAGAACACATGTATGTTTCATGTGCAAGTGGCTTATGATTTGAAAACAGCTCAAAGTTAACCTTTATCTGCCACTGGCAAAATGTATTTTCTTTGAATGTGGGTTTCAATGCTATTTCAATGAATCTGAGGTTTCAAGGCCAGAGAAGTTTTAATGCTAAGTCTATTTTCATTGTGAAACTGCACTAATTTATTTAGCAGGTCTATTAGTGTTTGTGCTGTAAAATGCAAATTAAAACTTTCAAATTAAATCCAAATCATCACAGAAGAAAAGCAGTATGCACATTACAGTGTTTATGGTAAATGGGGCAAAATAGCCAAGTAATGGGAAATTGGAATGCCTGCAGGGGGGAGGCTCCATTTGACCATGATTTTCTGAGGGAGGAAGGGTGGCAAACTTAAAGACAGCCCCGGCTGAACTATACCTCTCAACTGTCCAGATTTTTTGCAGAATGAATAGATTTCTGCTTCTTATTTTTGGTTTGTTCCTCATAAAATTTGTGGTTTTCTGTCAAATCGTTTAGGAATAAAGTCACTAAATAATGACAGACATTGAGTTTCAGACTTCATAACCTTCAGAAAAATATATGCTAAAGCAAGACCTGTTATTCTATCAACTAAGTTTATACAAGAGAAATTTTTAGTACTGTTTGTATGTTCCCCAATATATTTGGCCTTGTCCAGATTTTCTGCATTAAGAGGTTGAGAGGTACATGCAAATAAATTGCTTTATAGAATTAGGAATATCCAAAACTCTCAACTGTCCCCCAATTTTGGCTTAAAATGTTGCTCTCCCCCTAATAATCCCTCCGCAAAATAGCAATTTTGGAAGAAAACGTTAACAGTACTAATATTAAAAAAGTGTCCCTTTGACAGGTTCCCAGCTGTACTGTGTGGCTATTTTATATTTTTGCATCACATTTTTGGTCCATTTTTCATAAAAATGTGGTTTTCTGGCAAATTAGTGGCAAATCATTAAAGATTTAAGATAGAAAATAATGACAGTCATTTGAGTTTGAGATTTCATACCCTTCAGAAAATTTATACTAATGCAAGTCCTACTACTATTCTATTATCTTTCTAAGTTTATAAGAGCAATATTTAAATATTGTCCTTATTTTTGGGCCTTTGTCTAGATTTCTTGCTCTGAGGTTGAAAGGTATGATAAATGTGTCAGAGCCATCACTGTCAGACACATTTCAAATTGTGACATACTTGATGCAAGGCAAGGAGCAGTTATGCAGCGTAAGTGTGCAGAGTATTCCTCCATCCAAGGTAGACACAAGAACAACAGTAGCTTTTCATCTGTCCTTGATTTTGCAAAATGTTCTGGTTTTCTGTCATATTTTATACTGTTGATTTATGCTTCTTATTATTCAGAAAATGCATGCTGTCGCAGTGCCCTGCTTTTCTGTGTTTAAGTAGCAATGCTTTAATGACCATCATGTAAGCTTGTCTGAGTTTGTAAGATGCAAGTAAGCTTTAATAAGCATACTGTTAAAGAATTAACAACATTGAAAAAGCCTTTTTGTTGTTGCCATGCAGAGATTATTTACATAACTAGATAACGTAAAAGCCTTAGGCATTGAAATGCATATGACAGTATTTGTAATAAACAACAGGATTACAGTATTTTCAGAAGCTCATTACATTTGTTGGAGACTAGCAGTCATTTTTGCAGGCTTTACCTGTAAACTAAACAGAATGTCAATCTATCACATGTGGTCCGTAACCTGTGGAATATCAATATATCACATGTGGTCCATAACCTGTGCAATAATCCTTTAAGCAATTTATTTTGAGCTTGTTTCTTGTTTTGCTGTTCATTTTTTACTTTGATCATGTTTTCCTCATGAAACAAGTAAATAGTTGTCAGGCAGCAGGCCTTTTTTGGATGACAAACATTTTTACAAGTGGGGGTATCACATAGATTGCTACTTTCAGCATGTTACTTGGTACTTTTATAAAGCTGAATATAAATTATAATTAGAACTGCAGTGCAAGGAGACATGGTATGAGTTAAGTGTTTTTTTAATATTAGATTCTGACTGGCATTCCAGTAATGTATTTAAAAAGTAATTTATTTTTTCATGCCTCACAACCTTTTTCTTTCCATCTAGATATTTAGTAAGCTGTCATGTAGCCAATGCATTGAAATATTTTTTCTTCCACACTTCATTTTGTCTTGATTGGACTCTTGTCATGATGGTTTGGCACCCAGGGCAGTGTATTTAATTAAAGTTCCAGTTGTTGTGGTTTTGAGCATAGCTGTGCCCCTTTCTAGTTGGCCACACCCCTTCCCATTGGCCCCACCCATTCAGCTGTCTTCTGCAGCCCCCCTTTGATTTGAAGTCACCAGCCACCATTGTTTATATGTACAGAATTAAAGGTTAGAATAGTGGTTGTGTTAATGAAACTTACATTTTCTGTGCAAGCCATTGCATAGAATTAAACTTTTTTTCTTATGAAAGAAAAGCATTTTGATGAGGGTTTACTGCTACAGCATTTCCCCAGCAATGGAATATTCATATATCTGAACATGACCAAATGTTAGCTTTACCAGAATGATTTAAGTTTGGTACAGATACCGCAGTCTTGTAACATCTAACTGAAACAGCACCTGTGCCATAAAAAAAAATGAAAGAAAGCTTTACACCTCTATAATTTTTCTAAATTTGCCATTTAATAAACACTTCAAGACCTTAATTAAGCATAAGACATGTGGTCTGGTATGGAATAAAAATAATGGAATCTTAGTGACAGTTTAACCATCTTGCCTTTTACACACACTCTACTATAAAAACATACTTGCTACATTGCTTTCAAAGACAGTGTAAAATGGAGAAGCATTGCTTTTAACTAAAGTTCATTTTTTTACTTTGATCATCCCTTGGGACGTATTTAACCAACAACTAAAAAAATTATCTTATTGTAATTGCCTTAAAAAAATACTTATTTAATTAACCTGATCAATTTTGCTAATGAAAATCTCTTTTTTTATTTCTGTATTATGTAACATTTATTTGAATTGTGTGATACGGATTTGTACTATCTAAAATATGTATTTAACATTTAATTGAAATGTATATTATGGATTTGAGCTTTTTCTGTACTATGCATTTGTATTTCTCCAGAGCTTTTCTCCCCAGGACTCCATTGAAAACGGGCTCCTTGTAGCCCAATGGACTATCCCAGAAAACAAACTGCAATTAAATAAATAAAATAAATAAATGAATAGAAAAAACACTGATAACAGGCTGCAGGCTAAATGATTGTTTAGCTCACTGGAACAGAAGATAAATAAACAAGACCATAATATTACTATGAGATGGGCAGCTCAAACAGGAATTCTGAAGCCACAGGTCAAAGGAGTTTCTAATACCTAATTTGTAGATTTCTCAAAGTGAGACTTGCATTTCTGAAAAAGTACTTGAAAGCACAATACCCTTATCAATGAATGCCTTGAAAACAGGGAATAGCAAAATCATTACATCCCAACTAAGTAGGTTTGTTTTTTTTCCAAATGGTTCTCTAATTGCTTCTCCCCTCAGCTACTAACACAGAAGGGTTATTTTGTGTTTGTTATATGAATGCATGTGTGCAATGCAGTTTGATATGGTATCTCCACAGGTGATTGCAGTTATGACAGGCATAATGTTCCTGCAGGCCAAAGAGATCCACAGATGATTCAGGAATCCTCAGATCCAGTTGCATCTATTCATAACGCTCTCTTGTCTGCTTCCCTCAAGACATCACAATAATGGATGTACACAAATATGCACTGTCTGCCATATGAGGACATATTTTAATGGTTCTCTTACTGGTCCAGCATCTTATAACCCATTGTAAAAGTGCCTAAACCAGGCTCAGCAAACAGTTTCAGGACAAATATTCATATTATCAGTGAAAAACTAGATTTCTCTCATCTTGATCCACAAACAACACAGAATTCGGTCAGGAAGAAGCACAGTGACTACCCTGCAAACCCTCAATGATATTTTGCACAGCAAAGACAATCACAATTTAACAGTCTTCAGAAATTTAACTAAAAGTTGACCTAAAAGATTATGCACTTTTTTTTACTCACTAATTTTAGCAGGAAGAAGCACTCAAGCCCTTCCCAGGTTTAAAGATTCTCTAAATAGCAGAATTTTTACTGCTCAGTTAGGGACTACAACTTCTGTCATTATTCCTCTCAATAATGGAGTGCCATCTTTTTCATGCTTTTCTCCTGTTTCCTAAATCATCTACAGCTGATTTTAACCTATAATGCAATCATCTTTAATGCTGATGAAATGGTGATAGACACTTCCCAATATTTATACTTCATTATAAAACTAATCTTAAGCACACACACTCATGCTGACACACACACACACACACACACACACACACATACACACACACACACACACACACACACACACACACACACACACACACACACACACACTTCTGATATCATATAGAAATGACTAAAGCCAAAATAAAAATAAATAATCTCCTCTTTTGAACAAAGAAAATCTTTCACTTTTTATACTAGCTGGCAGATTGTCCAATGGAAAAATAAAAAACGGGACCTACCAATTGTCTCAGCCACATCCCTAAAAAAATCAGTTTCCCTTTGGTCTGCCCAAACCCCATCTGCCATTACACATTATTCTTGCCTTCAAAGACAGTGTAAATGATCACTTTACAATAAATAAATAAACAAGCAAACAAACAAAATAAAAGCATAACTCATACCGTTCAAGACAGAACCAAGCTACTGCTAGGTTCTATTTATAAGCTTCTGAACCAGAACTATTTTCCATCCCTTGCCAGCTGGTTTTCCAAGTATAACTCAAACTATAACATAAAATCACTCATAGAATTACTTCTTTTCAAGTGGCTAATCCCAAGATGCATTGCACCGATTTCAGGTTATACTGTCTAACCCCTAAAATGTGAGAATTCCTCTCTGCTAAATTAAAAGAAACAGACATACACAAAAAATTCACATCCCAACTAATTTAATACTGCTTTTTTGTTTTGTTTTTTAGCACATTTGATTACATATTTATTTTATGTGTGTTTGTTTATAACTTCTTCAAAAATGCCTGTTTTACATGATTCTGACACATTGTTTGAAGATGTTGCTGGATTAGGTTTGACCCTGCCTGTAAAGGAGCATTCAATGAAAATCTACCTATCATAACTTTTAGATTCATTGCCCAAGGGTGGTGCAGCCAGGACTTTCTATATGGTTTTAGAAAGTAGCTTTGGGTCCATGCCTTCAACAGTTGTCAGTGACCCCTGAGGGATCGAGTACCCTAGCTCTAGTTAGGATTCTGCTGGTATGCCTTCACAGACCCTGAGCACTCCTGTTCCACTATCAATTCTGCCAGGCCTATTGGCTTGGACCTTAATATAGCTCACATTTTATCCATTCTACTAGGTCTACCCTTCTGGGTTCCCTTTTAGATTTTGGATGTAGTTAAAGAATACCTCATGATTATCCTTGGCTAGGGATGTTATTTTAGCTTCATAATTAGCTTCAGTGGACTTTATAAGACTTCTGATTGGCTTGTTCAATCTGTGGAGGGAATTCTTCCTCTGCAGAGGCAGTTGCCTCTTTTTCCTGGACATCAGTTTCTTCCTTTTGTTATACAATCTGTTTATAGCAGATGTCCACCAAGGTGGCTTGTTTTTTTCAGGAAGGCCTGGTTTTAATCAGGTCAAGTACAGCCAAGTTTATGATTATACAAGGCATTTGTGTACATCTCTGCCTAGGAGTCATTATTGTTATCACAAGGGGTATAAAACTTTTTATACCATCACTTAGTAGGCTGTAGCTTGCTTTGGAGACATTCCTTAGTTTTTTTGCGCCTTTGGGGGTGTGGGTCCAATAGTTACTTAGAATGGGACTGATTTATGGTGCGACCTTATCAGGGAGGGCATCACACAGGGGGCAATACAGTGAGCACCCATGTTGGTGAGTAATATGTCAATGACATTAGAGCCTCCTATGTGGGTGAAGACTATCTGTTCCAGAGCATTTGCATTGACAAAGTCCAGGATCCTCTGGGCAAGCATGTTTGAGCTCATGTATGTCAACCAGTCCATGGAGGGATCATTGAAATTTCCCATGGCTAAGGTGTTCAGCTGTATGGTGTGTAACTCCAGTAAATCCAGGTAGGCATTGTGCTTCTATTGGTTCAGGAGGGAGACCTATTGCAATCAATGATATGGTAGGGTGTTTTGTCTATAGTTAATTGGGCATGGAGTAGTCCGAGAGAGTCATACTGTTTGACCAATCTGGAGATGTACATGGCTTTAATGAAGATGGATACACCTCCACCTTTGGTTCTTTCATGCTCATTCTAAGGTCTAAATGTGTGGAAAGGAACCTAGCTGGAAGAGTTTTTCAGTGACACCCAAGTGGTCAATTGTGTCAAAGGCTTTGGCTTGGTCCAGATAGGTGGTATGCAATGTCTTACCTTCATCCATGGCTTTGATGACTTTCTCAAAGAATTCTACCAGGTTCAAAAAGCAGGATCTACCCTTAACAAACCCAGTTGAGTTGGGTCTAGAACTGTGGTGCTCACTGCAGCCTTGAACCATATTTCAGTGACTACACAGACATCAGCACCTTCCAAGGTGAGGAGTGCTTCCAGGGAGTGCACTTTCATATTTAGACTCTCAGCATTAAGCAGAAGAACCTTGAGTTTGTCTTGAGTGAATTTTGCTATATTGAAAATGTTGTCATTTTGACATTGTCTAAAAAGAGTACTATGGAGAAGGCAAGCACCTGAAAGTCTAGGGGAAACAGGTGCAGACCATTTCTGGCAAATCAGTGTGGCCTGTAGACTATGTCTTCCCAGGCTGACAAATACTAGCTCCACCTAGAATGACATCAGAAGCTAAGCCAATTGTTGAAGTCAATCATTTTTTGTTTATATTGTGTCATCATATAGGGTGAAGGCAAGAATACTGCTTAGAGCTAGGGTCATAGCTGCCTGGGACACATATTCAGAGAGTTCCCTCATGTCTCTCTTCATATAGTCCAGGGAGGTATGTCTCAAAAGTCATTCTCCCCAACATGTACTATGACAGAGTCATAATGGTACTTGTTGAGTGACCTGAGTGCATGCATGATCTGATGGATCCCACCACCCAATAAGTAGCTGACCATGACCTTCTCATTGTCCAGCCTGGTGAGGGGGACACCTGTGTGTCTAACTATGGAGTCTCCTATGATCAAGACATTAGGTTTGGAGATGTTTTGCCTTATTGGCTTATTTGGTGAGACACTGATATGTGTGTTGTTTTATACAGTGGTTTCTATACATGTTGAGGTCTGTGCAGATAATTTGTGCTTGAGAGGTCTCTAATCTTTTGGTAGGCTTCTAGTGAGTACCTCCATGTATGTGGGTTTACGTGTTATGTCCTGAAGTTGTGTGAAAGGTAAAGTATGTGAGCTGATAACCTGTTTGATATCTTGTTTTTTGTTATGTGAGAAGATTATTGCCAAATTACATCACTCCCATAAGGTATTTGTTTATTTCAGGACTAAGTCGATGTCTGTATACATGAGGCAATTACTACATTGCCTCAGGATATCCAAGTCAATCAGGCTGGCCAGAGAAGTGGTGGGAAAGTGGCCATCCATAATGGCATGTTTATACTGTAGTACTGTGGAGAGCAGGTAAGTTAGATCAGTTTATTATGTAGGAATAGCAGAGGGGCTTACTCCGTTGACAGTTTAGGGTGAAGAGCTGTGACAATGCTGCTCAGTGTGCAGGTGAGTTGCCTGCAGAGCAACAGCAGACTTAGGAGGATTCTAATAGCAGATGTCTAGGGAAAATTTAAGTTTCCAGGTGCTTGTGTGTATACAGAGCAGTGCTAACCTCTGCTGTGCGATGCACAGCTATGTGCAAATGCGAGGCTTAAATGCAGGCAAAATTCAACAATTTGAAGACAAACTACCAATGGGAAGGCCACAAAATAAGCCTTTCTCCAGCAATCCTCAACTCAGATGGAATCTGAGCTTCACACCTGGGAGGCCCTCTCAATGTCAGCTGGCTGTTTAGAGCTCACTGATACCAAACAGTCTAGATTCAGCAAGTCTGACTCTAGCCTATGCTATATAAGGCAGCAGTACAGAATTTCAAAATGCAGAAAAAAATGCAGATGCAACCAACAAAAATGAAGCAGAAGTTCGAATAAATACAGTTAAAGTGCAATGCAGGCTTTACATGTACTTATATTTCACTTGTTTGCAGTGAATGCTTTGGATTTCTGTTCAGATGCACTCCAAATCTCTGGCTAAAATCACCAAACTCTGAGCAGCTCTGATTAACTGATGTCAAGGCCTGTTTTAATGTTACATGCTGTAGCAAATAATGCAACATAAAAATACTGTCTTCATAAATATTTATTGCTTAAAAACCACAATTTTATGAAAAACAGACCATAAATATGAGTCAAAAATCTGGACAGTCTGCAAAAATCTGTACAGTTGAGAGGTATGATGTCACTGTTGTGTTTATCATGATCTCTCCTATCTACTTCAGTCTACATTTTGTCTGACTCCCTTGCATACCCTGATTCTATAGCTTACACCTTTCACCTCAAATATTTCAAAACTGTATTTGTGAGGAATGTCAAAAAGTCTCTTGCAGTTTAATATCCTCCCACTGTTGCCATATATACTTTTTTACTTTCTTCATGATCATCATTCCTTTCTTCTATTCTATTAAAATATAATACATACAATGAAGTATTAAACATATTAGTTAATCAGCATTTCACATAATCTGTAAGCAATGTCACAAAGTTATAATCTGTGCAATCACTACATACCACTAGCTTCAGTAGTTATATCTTCACTGCAGGCATTATCTGTTCAAGTATAACTGATCAAAAAGAAGAATTCTACTTAATACACCATTTTGCAATCTATTAGCATAGAAATATAAATATTTAAATAGAAGCAAAATGTGCATTAATCTTTTTTTATATTTGACCTTTATCAGTAGAGACATACTCTTTGGGCTGGATTCCAAAGGATTCCCAGGAGATGATAGAATGCACCAAGTTTAGCATAAATCTTGCAGGAGCTAGGTAATATGCTGGTTAGTTGCAGAACGGAATTAGTATATTGGTGTAATTCAAACAGTGAAGATCAAAAGTTTGTCACAACAGTAAATATCCAGGAATAAATGTACAAGTAGCTACAAAGACCTATAAGAAAATATGCTGGAAGTCACAGGACATTTTAAAAACTATACTCAAAAGCATCTGTAGAGGTCTGCCAACGTGGCATATCTAACATGGCATTGCAGCAATAAGTTAAGAAAATGTACCCAACCAGTAATACCATGCTTGTATACATTCCACATCCATGATAACAAAGTTTTTCTGTATCTAAAAGTATAGCACAGTGCGTGATGAATTTTGGGAACACGTAATGCATGCCTGGGAAACAGAGGGATAGGACAGTAGAATGTGGCTTAGAGTAAAGAAGAGGGACAAACATGAGAGAAGACAAAATCAGAACGTCAGAAGGGCATGGGTAATTTTTTGGTTGAGATAAGCCCTATTTTGATTTCCTTGAACAAATAATGATCATTGAAGTCATGGCAAACAGAAAAGGAGGAAAGTGTGGGGAAGAAACATATAACAAAATGCACACTACAGAACAAAGGTGAGTATCACACAAAAAGGGCAGCAGTTTGCACAGGAGGGATCACAGGAAGATAACAGAGATGGACAACAGCATAAGCATGGCCCACCATGCTAAAATTGATAAAGTAATGCACCGATGCACATAAGAGTGGTGCAGTGATGTTGGCAACTGTGCAACAGCCTAACATACAGGGCCGGATATGCTCTTATGCATATGACAGGGAGCAATACCTGAATAAAAGGGGCACAAATGTCAATCTATCTGCTGCCACAGCCATGGTCATCAATGTTGCAAATACAAGTTAGTAATCAGGAGGCAGATCAGATTCACGCAAACATATGTAGCATCACAGTAGCAGAGTTTAGATTAGGACTTCCAACCGTGCATGCAAGAGGCATCAATATGTCCACCAAGACACAGATAACAGTTTGTGTTACAGGCAAGTGATCACAATAAATGCCGTGCTTGTCAGGAAATGTTTCACACTATAGGCCCAGAAAACATCACAGTCCCCTTACAGCAATTACAGTGAACAGGTTTGATATGATAATATATGTCATTAAGCATTGTGTACAACATGCCTGTTCCTGATACTCTGCAATCTGGTGTGTGACAATAGTATACAATGGTATGCTCCTGTGTTTAATTTCTCCAAGACTTTTGGGTTTTTCATAACATAACAGGAATGGACCCCTATTCCTAAGTCAAAGTATGATTAAAGTTCATGAAAGTAGTACTGTTTCATTCTTTAATATAAGCCAGTTTTGCAACACCCACAATATGCCCCGAGTTGAATCCTTCTACAATTCATATGGAGTTACATGTATCGGTAACATGTCTAAATGCAACTGCAAATTCTTTTTTATTAAACCCATTGATCCTACTACTGTTGGAACTGTCTGGTTTTACTTCTTCCACATTGTCCTTGGTTTTGCATGCAAATCCTAGTATTTTATAACTTTGTGTCTGTCTGTATGTAAGACACTGGAATCACTAGGCAATTTCAATGATCAACGCTACCTTAGTCTTCTTTTCATGGACTACTATATCTGGTTTTCTCGATTCTATTTTTTGAACTGTTAGCAATGGGTGATCCCACGGGATATAAACTTCATCATTTTCTATTATGTGTTGTGGCTGATGTTTCCAATGGTTTTCAGCTACTTCAATATTATAATGTTTGTACAATTCCCAATGCAACAGTCTTGCCACATCATTATACCTTTCAGTATACAGACCTTCTGCGATTAGTGTATCACACCCAGCAATAAAATGTGCCACTGTTTCCAATTCTGTTTTACAAAACCTGCATTTGTCTGTTTCCCCAATATGTTCATAGTCATTTGTAAACCAACATGTACATAGTCCACTATCCTGAGCCGCGAATATTAACCTTTTGTATTTTAGTTTAAATTCACCTCTTCTTAACGATTCCTCTATTAGATCCTGATCAACATGTGGTTGCGCCAGGACTTATCTGTACTTGCAATTATATTTATGCATTTTCCATGTTTCTTGCCCCTCATCTGATCCTTCATCTTATATTCTTTCTTTTCTGTTTTGACACATTCAGCTGCTGCCTAAGTTTGATCTACTTCTGGTTCAATTTCCATTCCTGCTTGAGACTGATATTCTAAACTAAGCATGAAAGTTATCTTAGACTTGTTCTCCTCTTGTTGGTATGCACTGATTTTATAAATCATTTGATAAGCATAAAGCATTTTTGTTTCCTGTCCAGCTGATCTAATACCTATTGAGGCCAGTCAATCACCCCAAAAAATGTAAGTTAGAACAGAAAGTGCAAATTGGTTTACAGCCTGGACTAAATGTCAGGGCTGTTTTCAGTATTAATTCAGTCTTCTAAAATATTCCTTACCAAGCTTTATTCACATTTGTTTATCCTTTATTGTTGACCCATCATCAATTCCCAAATATTTATACAATCCCTCTAGCTCAAGTTCTTTTATATCACATTCCTGTCCCAAACTGATATATTTCTTGGTGCTGCAACTTTCCTGCTTTAAAGGTTGCTTTTGCACATTTATCAAGAACAAATTATATTGTTATATCATCCAAGAAAGTTTTGACCACTTGCAGTTGTGCTTTCAGTTCCTCATCTGATGAACTATACAGTTTTAAATCAACCACAAAAGAGATATCTTTACATGTTGGTGTTTCTGGGAGCCATATTGTAGAGATGACCTAATTGTTTAAGTAAGCAGTTTAATGGCTTAAGGGCAACACAAAAGAGCAGCAGTAAGTATCCCCCTTTGAATTTTTATCCCTGGGATAATAATTTGACCTTTGTCATGGCTTAGCTGCAGAGTGGTTTGCCAGTGTTTTATGGTCACTGTAATATAAGGGTCTATATTATATCATCGAATGCTTAAAAAAGTGAACGCTGATTGATCGACCTAATTTAAGCAAAAGCTTAAATCTTGAACTGTCAGATCAGCGATTTTTTTCCCAGGGAAAAAAAATCGCTAATCCAAAACACATACACACAACACAAGCACACCAAACAAACAGAAATCCACACACATACACCTAAAATCTGATACCTAACCCTACACTAAACTATGCACACACCACTAACTACCCACTTACCTTAACCCAAACCCTAACCCTAAGGTCCGTCACTATCGCACACTCACCTCACTCGCTCCCTAACCCTAACTCACTTAAATCCGCACTAACCCTCATGTCCACTCAATCGCACACACACCTAACCCGAGCCCTAACCCTAACTCACCTAAATCACCCTAACACTCACATCCACACAATCGCACACTTACTTGAATCCGACCGGTAACTTTCCACCATAACACTGAAAATACCGAAGCAACAGAAAAGGACAACCGAATTCTTTCCCTAGGAAAAAAATTGAGTTTCTGCTGCTTCAATATTTTGCAGTTTTGCGAAAATAAGTTTGATCAATCAGTGTTCACTTTTTTAAGCGTTCGAGGATATAATATAGACCCAATATTATCAGTCAATCTAGGGTGTATCCTGTTCATTTGCAAGCGCTCTTTTATCCATAAATGTGGGATACTCTCAAATGTTTTAATCTATCCATGCCATTCTTAGATTCTTCCTTTTTTTACAATGTATGACTTTATTTAACAACAGATAATCCTTTGTTCTATAAGATTTCCTTTTGTTACCCCTTTGTTCTATTGCCATGTTTGAGTTTTTTTCTAAATGACTATATACTCTGTCAGCATCAATTCCAGTGTTTAGTTTATATGTCATTGGAAGGGAAGTTATTGGTTTATAGTTATATAGGTATCTTGCGGGTTTGCTCTTAAGGAGGAGTACTATTTTTCATGTTAACCAGGTCAGCATCTTTTAAGGGTGCACATATAAATAGTTCTTACCCACGGCTAAATGTTCATGTAAAGATGTCAGTGCAGTTAGCCAGACGTTGGGTCCTCCATCTGGCTCTGGGTTTTTCCATTTAGGAGCTTTTCTTAATTTTGTTTCAATTTCTTTGGCAGTTACTTCATCCCCATTTCATAGTCTGTACATTTAAATGTGTTATTGTTTCTTTTAATTTTTCTATCCATTCAGCATCTTTGCTATATTCTACAAGATCTTCATAGATATTTCTCCAAAATGTGCCTATTTCTTCTTTTTTAGTGTCGTTTCTATTCCTTTTACCTTGTTACCTAATTCTGTATAAAACTTTTCTGGGTCATCAATAAATTGCTTATTTTGTACTTTTCCTTTATATTTATCTGTTTATCTTCTAAGTTTTTCTACCTGTGCTGATATCTTTAGTTTATTATTTTCTATAGTGTATGATAGATGCCGGTCTATCTTCCTGAGCATTGTTGACCTGTTCCCTCTTCTGTACTCTTCTTACAGTGACACTTCTTGTCTTGTCTGGTAAAACTTTATCTGTTTTTATTTTAGCTGCACAGTAATATATCCTATTTACTTCTGTTATATCACATGAAATTCTACGAACAGTCTTGATTAATGTGTTTGTTTTATCGAACTTCTCTTACTGACTTTCTGTAATCTATTTATTACATGATCTTAATATATCGGTCTATCTATTAAATCAAACAACTCTTCACTTAGATAATTTTCTTCACAACTTTAACTATGTTTGGATTTTTTGAAGTCAGCAGATATGTATATAATGGGCACAACATGCCTATTCCTGATATATTGCAATATTGTGTCCAACAATGGTCTACAAAGGAATGATGCTGTGCATTATATCCATGATGATGGGGGTATAGTTGGCCAGAGCACTATATGACGAATGTCATCAGTTATGCACACAAACAAAAAAAACAGGACTATGGACAGTGAAACCAAATAAATTCATATGACTCTGTGTCAGACATCAGATACACGGAGTCTTCATATATCTCAAAATAATAATTATATATAGCAACGTTTGTTATGTTAATATAGATTGATTAATTTTTTATTAATGTAAATTTGCCTTTCTCTATAGTGCCTTTTATAGGCGATGTTCCAAAGACCAAATTGCCATTGTAACAGCTATAAATAAATGCTAGAAGTCTAAATCTCAAGATGCACTTGCTCGAAGCACTCCTTAAAATGGAGAACATTGACATTTGTGCTATAACTGAGACCTGGTTTAAAGCAGCAGAAAGTACCCCTGCACTATGAGGCTATAACTCATTCCACATCTTTCGGCCCCAGAACATGGACCGACGCTCCAAAGGTGGTGGTGTCTCCATATTTATACCATGATTGCACTTGTCTGTAAAACATAGTGCAATATCCATGCTAGTCACATAAACAATACACTATGCGCAGCACACTATCTGCATAAAATGTTACGATATATGTGATAAAGCATATTGCAAGCAATCAAATGAGAATTAGGTATATGCTAGTATTAATTTATAGTCGTTTATTAATTGTTCTTTGGGAAGCACAAAGTTAAATATGTGACCAGAGGTCAAAGATCAAGTAGTCTTTTGCCCTCTGTCATGTTGTCACTATATCATTAGTCGCACAATTATGTTCCTTAACAGCCTTATATATAAAAATAATTTCTTCAGTTAGTGACATAAATCTTTGGGGAATTTTTCATGTTAGGATTCACAGTAACATTCATAAAGGAAGAATTAATTCAGACTAAAAATTGTTCCATTTGCATGTTCTTTTAAATGCTCATTTGAGTAGTATACGCAGTAAATTCTATTTTAAGATTTGTGGCTTAATTTGATTTTTTTTTCTTTTGTTTATTTATTCTGATGTGTGAATATTTTTGACATGAAGGATTGCTAAAATTCAAAAAACTTACAAATGTTAGATGGCAGTTATGTTTCATTTTCACAGATTGTATCATAATGGTGTATTTATATACTTGAACCTTACACATATTTGCAGGATACATGCTATCTAAACAAAAATTAAGCAAATACTTGAAAATATGCAAACAGCACAATATAACTAACCCACACCACTGAAAAGAGTAGGAAGAAATTGAATAGTGTAGACATATACTGCTTTAAATCACTCCGACCTTCTGACATAATTCCATAAACAGCAGTGGGTGTAAACAGTTAATAGGCATACTGTACTTAGACTGCTGTGCTCTGAAGAACAGAGGATTGTAACTTACTTCGCATGCTTTGAACCTTGAAGATGCACAGTGGTCTAATTTACAAAGTCAGAAACCACAGAGTGCCATGCTCACATGCAAGTCTGAAAACTGGTTTCTGTTCCACAACCACAACCATACAGTGCAACATTTGCATGTGAATCTGAACACTTGTTCAGTTATAAACTCTTACACTGGGGAGATGCAAGACATTTTTAAATCACTGTCCTTTTTCATGCTGTGCAATCTTCACTTGTGTAGCTTTTCATTGTTTGCACAAGAACTGTGAAAACCACTCAATGCTTTAATGAAAAAAAAAAAAAACTAATAGGTAGTACATGTTACTTAATAACTCACTCAGTTTAGGATCACCATATGTAACAATTTGCAAATAAAGCATTTTCTAGTAAAAGTATGAGAAAATGTTCATTTTTTTCCGCTGCTTGTTAATCACCATATACCATCACTATAACACAGGCAAATGTGTAAAAAATAGAACTGTAAGCTGATGACAATATGATAATAATGTTTCAGTGAAAGCAATGTACTTTTCATTAAAGTTACTTTTCTATTCAGACCTAAAGAATAACTTTTTAATAACTTCATGTTCAAACTTTATAGCTTCTTTTTTCTTAGTGATGACAGACTTCAGCAGACTATACTCACAGATTACTAAACTATGTATGTTTTTATAAACTCTCTCCTGTGTGTGTGTGTGTGTGTGTGTGTGTATTTCTCTTTTTATAAGCACACTTGCTTTTATTCATTCATTCTCCTATCTTTCTCACTTTAAGTGAAAGAAAAGGTGTTTTAGGAATGTTTGCCTGGAAGACATTTTGAAAATGTTAATTTCTTCCCCAAAGAATTACAATCTCCTAGCAATCTGTGCACATAGGGTGACAAAGTCATTACTAACAGATTTTGTTCCAGTTAACATAACTGTGAAGAAAGGAGAACAGCTTTTCTTAAAAGGGAACATAAAAACTACAGAGTTGCTTTCCTATTGTCAGATGAGTATAGTTGAAATCATCAGTTCTCTGTATTTTGACTAATTATCCTAATATTGTTTTAGGTACAAGAGGAAGATGGCAAGCATAAAAACAATAAGTGATTATTGTATTTTACTCACTATTTGACTTATTTTTATAATTATATGGCAGATATTATGTGTATATGGAAGATATTATGTTTTTCTTTCATTCAAACAGAAGCCGCATTTGTGGGGGACTGTGAATTCAGCTGAAGTCAGAGCATAGCACTCGCAGTAGGCAGACTTCTTTTATGATGGGGCTTAGGAATAACTTGACTGTGTAAATACAAGTGAGTTTTAGGCACACAATGAGTTGTTTTCAATATGAAATACTTACTTTTGTTCTCCATTATATCATCTTTTTTTTTTACAGTACAAAATTATTGCATGTTTGCCCTGACAGTGTAGTATTTCTGGAAGATATGAAAATCGACTTCAACATCCATATATGGGTGATGCAGTGGTTAACATTGTCACCACACAGCAAGATGTTCTCCTGTTCGATTCTCAGCTGGGGTGCCTTCTGTGTGAAGTCTACATGTCCTCCCTGCATTCACGCGGGTGTCCTCCAGGTACTCTGGTTTCCTCCCACATTCCAAAGACTTGTGTCTGGAGCACTTCTCCCTGGGCCTTTGCTAAAAATAGACCCTGTCATAGTCACAATTTTGAGGTCAACAAATGTTAAATAAATATCTTACTTTTTTTTTTACTTGCGTTTGGAACAATTTCTTCTTGGTCTAAAAATGCTGTCAGTAAACACTGTTTCAGTGCTTCATGTATGTTCTGAATGTTTTGTTGTTTAACACTTACCATGACTTTAATTTCATTATTTATTCAAGGACAAATGACAAAATCAATAGACATGACATGAGTGCAAAGGGGCGGTGCAAAAATAAATAAATACATACATAAATGTTATATGAATAAACAAGTAAGGAAAGAAATATGCAAGCAAGCATGCAAATCATATCATTAGAGTGGCATTAGAGACATATTAATGTGCACCTCCTAAGTCCATAGTACGCAAGACATATGCAAGCTATTGTATATAAATGACTAGCACTGCTAATGCAATCTAATGCAGTTAATATGCTATTATACTGTGGAACAGGAAATTGTACCTGAAATGGCACATCAGTATAAAGTTAGCCAAACACCAAGAAGAGATGCAATGCTAAAGTTAGTGCTGGCATCACACAAAATGCTACATGAGCCTCAAATACAGATTGCACTTCAAACACACACACAGTGCATGTTCAGCTACTGAGCTTGCTCAGTACACTTTGTTTGTTGACATACATATACAGTATTGGACCTATAAGCAGTGCCAAACACAAGGTACCAGAAGAGGAACACACCATGCCACCTTGATTCTCCAGTCCACTACCATAGTTACTCCAATGAAGAACTGCTGCAAATCTTCTCATTAAAAGCCCTGTAATGCCCTGAAATGTAGCATGACACTGACATCAAGCATAAATGACAACACAGGGGTGAGATACAAATGGTATCTAGCATGCAAGCATGGGTAATGTCTGTCGTGCAGCTCCATTTCTTCAGGAACTGTATGTCCGCCATGTTCATCAAAGATGTAGCTGCACATTTGTAAAATACAGGTTATTTGTAGAGCTACACAACACAGGGGTGTGATACTCACAGATACTTGTATACTTACACCTGGATGATGGTATACCTGTGTGTAAGTTTGTGTGTGTGTGTGTGTGTGTGTGTGTGTGTGTGTGTGTGTGTGTGTGTGTGTGTGTGTGTATGTGTGTGTAGACAGATAGATAGGATCTAGTTTGTTAAAACAAATTTGAAAATATTGAAAGGAAAAGACTGTGTGTGTGTTTTTGTATTTCCCCCCCCTAGGAAGCACAACCTTAACCCACAACAAAATTCAAAAATGACATTCAACTGTACCATCGTGGTACAGAAACTGCTGAATTCCAAGGCAGAAAGGCTGCACTGCAATGTGTCCTCTCATACTGTAGCACACTCCCATTGTAAAGATCTCTTGCTTACTCGCATTGCAGAACAGGCATGTATTTGCCTACATGAGTTGTGAGCATTGTAATCTCGCATGTAGAAGCAGCTATGCTGTATTCTGTGTCATACTGTGGATATTTCAAACATGAGGCTGCAAAAAATGCTTTTTGTATACATATAGACACATATATGTATGTACAATACTTGTGCACATAGTACTATGTTATACAGGCTGATAGAATTTCTTTTTGCACTCGTTATGCCTACAACACTGGCTGAAATGTAGAATTTCTTCCACTTCTTTTTGCCCTCATTATTTCTACAACATTTGCTAGAACTCAGCATGGCAGTCTATGTACTCCTGTTTCGGCCTACATGACTGTCAACAGCAGTCCTACTGACCGACTTCTTTAAGGAATGCAAACTACACCATGTGCACTCTTCTTAAGTATTCAAGTGCACACTGAGGTTCCAAAGAGCACCCCATATCACACAGAACACAGTGTACTTGCTGTTCTGCTGTACACCCAATGCACATCAAACACGGTATACTGTCTGTTACATTGTACATCAACGCACAGAGGTTTACACCCAAAACACACCTTTAACATGTACTGTCTGTTATTCTGTCCATCCAAAACATCAACTCAATGCTGCTACCCATGCATCTAATGCACACATTATACTCTGTGCAGTCTATTATGCTAAAGTACCCAATGAGCACCTTACAGTGTATAACGACTGCTATTGCTGTGCATTTAATGCATATTGTACACACTGTACTGCCTGCTATTGCTAGCCACTGAAAGAAAAGCATGCACAGTGTGCAGCATACTACCACTGGCATCCAAAGCATACCTTACACAATGTAGTGCCGGCTGCAATGAGCACTTAAAGCACAGTATACACATTTTATTTCATGCTGCACTGTGCGTCAGTAGACAGAGGTGTGTGTGTGTGTGTGTGTGTGTGTGTGTGTGTGTGTGTGTGTGTGTGTGTGTGTGTGTGTGTGTGTGTGTGTGTGTGTGTGTGTGTGTGTGTGTGTGTGTGTGTGTGTGTGTGTGTGTGTACATCTTGCAATTCAGATCTCCACCCCTGATGCTGGCACTCCTATATCAGGCTGCTGTGTTGTTTGCACAGTATCTTCACAAGGGCCTTTTTAAGCCTTCCACCCTATGTGCACATGACAGTGTTAGTACCAGTTGTGCTGACAGTAATGGTGCACTGCACATATCAATGTTGTGGATTATTGCATCTAATACTCTGTCTGTCTAGGTTCATCTGCTTGTTTAGTGTCTTGAAGCAAATTACAATGTCTGCCAGTGCAGAGGCAGTGCAGACTAACTCTGTAAATTTACATTTTCTTAATCATGCTTATTTCTTTCAATCCAAAGGAAATTTGGCCATTTATAGGAGATAAGAATACTTTATTTATTTTGTTTATTTATTTATTTTACATTTGTATACCTGGAATGTCCAATTGGATACAAGCCCTTTTTCAGTGGAGGCCCAGGGAGAAAAGCTCCACATAGAATCAGAGAAATGTTGACATATACATAAACATGGTTCCATATAACACAGAGGAATGTATCATATTTGCATGAATAACATACAGTAAAAATATTATGCAGATACTTATTTACACAGGGTTCACACAGATCTCAGAGAAACATAAAAAAACACTATATTAACAGAGTTTAGAAAGTATGACAGAGTTTGTTAATATATTCAAAGCTAAAAATCAGTAGATATCATGCACATAGACATAAATATGAGGTCCAAGTTATATCTTTACAAATATTTGTATCTTAGTAACAGAGTTAGAAGTGTGGGAAGACAGAACATAATCAGGACTAGTGCATGAGAATAGCTTTGTTTTGCATAAGTGAGTTTTATTTATTTTTTTTTAGGTGAGATAAGTTAGTAGTAGATATTAAATCTGTAGGCAACTTATTCCAGATTTCAGCTGTGCAGTTTGAGAAAAGGGAGTCTCCTGCAGCATTGTTGGACTTGGTAACATTTATTAATGATTTATTGCTAGAGCATAGGACACAATTAATGGTGTAGGGTTGTAGGAGATTTTTAAGGGCAGGGGTATTCTCTGATTGGTTAAGAATTTTATGGGCCATGGTAAGTCGGTCGTACAGTAAGAGCTGGGGAAGTTCTAACCAATTGAGTTGCTTAAGTGCTATGCAGTGATGTGACCTGAAAGGACAGTCTGTAGCAAATCTGGCAATTTTGTTATAACATGAGTCTAGTTTTGATAAATCAGATTTCCTAAGGCTAATTAGAATTGGAAAGGCATAGAGAAGAGTTGAGATAAGATGTGAATGTGCAATGGTTGAATTTGTGTTATTTGTAAGGTACTGTTTTTTTCTGTACAGTGAACCAAGTTTTTTGTGCACTTTCTTTATGGTCTGGGAAATCTGGATATCAAATCTCACGTTGCTATCAATTACTACTCCTAAAAGCTTAGTGCGAGCTGTGGTTGTAATTACGGTATTATTCATGGACACTATTGAATGGGGGCAGTGGGTCTAGGAGGTTGGAATAGCATGATCTTGGTTTTGTTAGGGTTCAGAATTAGTTAGGAATTAGTTAGCCATGCTTCAGCTGCTGAGAAAGTGTCTACATGACACAAAGAAATTATATCAAGACAAAGAAAAAAATAAAGAAGGCAGTTAAACACCCTACATCCTGCTCACCAGTACACACGACATCAATGCCAGATGGAAGGAGAACTTACAGCAACTTCTGAATGAAGAAAACCCCACAGAAGCTTTACTGCCCTGGGTATAGGTTACAATGAAAGAAGAAGAGGAGGAGGAGCCCACCATAGAGAAAAACTAAAGAACAGCACTAAGAACGATGAAGTCAGGGAAAACAACAGGCTTAGATTAAGTCACAGCAGATATGATCCAGATGTTGGGTGAGATAGGAGAGAAATGGCTCCTGAGGTGACTCATAGCAAAATGGAGAAAAAAAATGTACCCCAAAAAAATGGAAAATAAGCATACTAGTGCCAGTATTCAAGAACAATGGGGACATTCTCAGCTGTGGGCAGTATAGGGGTAGCAACTTCTTTCACACTTTATGAAATTTACGGAGATTGTGACTGACAAATGAAGATGCAGAGTAGTAGAAAGTAAGATGGGATAGGAGCAGTTCAGATTCAGATTAGGATGCAGCATGACTGACCTGGTATTTGCAGTGACGCAGATAGTGGAGAGGAAGCTAGAGATGAGGAAAGAGTCTAATAGGGCATTCCTAGACTTGTAGAAAGCATTTGACAAGGTCCCAAGAAATCTGATCTGGGCATTCCTGCAGTGGTTCAAAGTCCCAGTAATACTGGTAGAATTATTGAAGGCTATGTAAAAGGACCCATTAAAACATGCAGAGTGACAGAACATAGAGGTTCTCAGTAGGAGTTGGTGTGCATCAGGGTTCAGCTCTGAGCCCACTGCTGTTCATACTGCTGATGGATTAGTAACAATGTCAGAGGGAATAGATCAAAAAAGCTGCTGTATGAAAACAATGTGCATTTCAAGCAGACTTTGAACACAAAGTGCAGCAAATTATAGGGGATGAAATGCAAAACTAAAAGTACATGGAGTGAAAGTGAATGCAGATAAGACAGTTGTCATGGAAGCAAACAAGGTTAAATCAGAAATCTAGAGGAAGCTAAGAGAGAAACAGCAACAAAGAATGTTCAGCCGTGCAAGACTGAGTTAAAGGTATTTGGTGTGCACTTACTTTAACCTGAAGAGTGTGTTTTGTTTCGCTGATCCTGAATTTTCATTTTTATAAAATAGACTGCCTTATTTTTAGAAAGACTGGTGTTCTCAGGTTCTTTCATCTCTACATTGATGGATTTTGATGGACATTTTGTTGCAGGTTGTTAACACCAAAGTCCTGAGAAACATTACTGACAATATGAGTGAAATATTCCCAAACAGAGAGAGAGAGAGAGAGACAGAGAGCGGAATCTTGTGATGTACTAGAAATACTTTTGAGTGCATCTGTGTGGATCCCTAGTACAAATAGTGTTCGATTTCACAGAGGGGTTCCCGATGGGAGTGGGAGTGCATCAGCGTTCAGCTGTGAGCCCACTGCTGTTCATAATGGTGATGGACTACAAACAGATCAGAGGGAACAAATCAATAAAGTTGCTGTATGCAAGTGATGTGTCATTACAGGCAGACTGAGCAAGAATTTCAGCTAAAGGTAGGGAAATGGAATGCAAAACTGAAGGCATATGGGATGAATTGAGTACAGATAAGAAAGCTGCAGTGGCAGTAAAGTGTGGTAATAAGAAGCTGAAAGTTGAGATGGAAGGTAAAGTAGGTTAACAGTTTCAAGTATCTGGTAGGGGTGTTTGAGGAGAAGGAATATCTAAATGAGGAGGTCAAAGCCAGAATCAGAGAGGGTGAAGCCAGTATTACTGTGTGGTACAGAAACATAGCCAGTGATGGCAGAGCAGTTGAGGAAGTTAGAGGTGATGAAGATGAAGTGCCTGAGATGGGTGGTAGGATGCACACTGTGGGACAGACAAAGAAAGGAGATATAAGAGAAGAAGCCAAAGTAGCTCCAACTGCAGAAAATGTCAAAGAGAATAAATTACAATTTTGCAGAACAGGAGAAGACAATCTGGTGAATAAGATTTAGAACATGCAGGAAAAAAGGCCACCCAGCAAAGAGGTGGAAGCAATGTACAGGAGAAGATCTGCAACTGTCAGGCATGAGTGTCAAAGAAGGTAAGAGAGTGGCATTAAATATAAAGAGATGGTGACAATTAACACAACACCCTGACCCCATGTAGAAAATTAGAAAAATGGGGTTGATGATGATTATCCAAAGAAGTTATTCCTCCATTCATACCTCTCAGCTGTCAAGATTTGCACAGGATGATCAGATTTTTGTCTCATATTTTTGATCTGTTCCTCATAAAATGTTTTTTTCAGATTGAATTCAGAAACTTATGACAGACATTTGATTTTCAGACTTCATACCCTCCAGAAAATTCTTTCTGATGCAAAACCTGTCATTCTGTCAATTAGGTTTATAAGAGCAATATTTAACATTTGTCCCTATTTTTGGGCCCTTGTCCCCCCATTATTTATGGCTTTGTCTAGATTTCCTTCTCTAAGTTTTTGAGGTGTATGCTTCCTTTATTCAGCACTGATCAGACCAATTATAAAATAAAATGTCCCATCAGACATATCAAACAGTTGCAAAATCACCAAAGGTCTGTAACACATACTTAAAATCACAAAGCAACCAAGCAACTAGAAAAGATTGGAAGCACTTTCTCTCTTTTCTTTGTGTTATAGGATCCTCAGAAAAAACTATGCCTTGCCTTCCAAGGACTCAGGGACTCTGTAGTCCAGGATCTCTATTGCCTTCAGAAATCAAACAGTCCCAAAAAATTCCAGAACAAAGAATATAATCTCATCAGCAGGTTAGTGAAATAAGGTGGAAGGACAGATTTGTTACTCAGCATGACCCCTAGAATAGAGTCCTACTGTAGATAGAGCAGTGTGATATACCATTTTCCCTCAAAAAGTATCTGGGTAATTGATGGATATTCATAAATTCATCCCAGGTTTGACTGGCTTAGCCCTCCATGACAGGGGAGCTACAATCTAGGGAGTGTACTGGTAAGGTATAGCTGTTTCAGGACAGCCTTGAACTTTCCATGATCCTTGATCCACTGTCAGTATACAAGTACTTTGCTGTATTCCAACAGTACAAAGTTGCCATATTGTTAGGTTAATTTCGGGTATACAGATTTCATTTTTCTTATTGTTGTTCATGTGCCTACTCTTGCCAAAGACACTTTTCAAATTCTGTCATTGTATCACATTACTAAGGGCATCACCAATCTTTTCCTTCTATCTGCTGTTCCATAGTGGTTGGTTTGTACATATTCCACCATTCAATTTTTATAGTTTTCTATAAAAACATCTCTATATTATTTTGAAGTCTCATGTCAGGTTTTGCATAAGCAATCATACCTGACTTAACTGATGTGTGATCATTCAATCCTAAAGCACCTAAAATATTATGAAGACACTACCCAGCATGGATATCACACCTATACTCTGGCATAGAAGCAAACCTTTACATCCCCCAAATTGTATACATGCACACACATATGCATATGCATACATATAGTGTGTGTGAGAGAGAGAAAGAGATAGATGGGAATGCTTAAAATAAGCCAGACTCCCTAATTCCAACCTCTGGTTTGTCAACACACTTTATTTAACAAAACAGATGATCGATGGGTGTGCGAGATCAACACTTCTTTGGGATGTGGAATATGCCCTTTACCCAGGTTTTGTGCTATCTCAGAGTCAGAATAATAATGAACAGGAATGCTGGGGCACCTCTCCTATATAGGGGGTACAGGGTGGCTTTCCCCCTGTACAAACAACTTTTTAAAATCTGCATGTGCTGTAGAATAATTTTAGAGTATGCACATAAGAGTGTCAAAGTATGTGTCGATGTCAGCATGAGTGCTACTGACATTAATGTTTCATCCATTCAATGAATTTAGGTAGATCCTCATATACATAAACACATACTAACTTGTCCTCATATACATAAAAGGATTCACTTCAGAAGTTCGAAATACTGAAATCTCGAATTTCGGTATCTCGAGCCCAAGAAGTGGAATCCACAAAACAACGAAAACTAAAACCGTGAAATTCAAAACCTTGAATACCGGAAGTTTTGAATTTCATGGTTTTACTACACGCACACACACACACACACACACACACACACACACACACACACACACACACACACACACACACACACACACACACACACACACAACATCCACCACACAAACACACACAATCACTCTACTACATGAAAGCAGGGGGGCAAGCCCCCCTGCACCCCCCATGTGGGGGGCTGTGCCCCCACACCCCCCTACTTAAATATTTTCACTCCAAGGTCACACTACATACAAACACACACAAAACACCACCACACAAGCTACTTTCTCTGCACGCACACATCACAGCAACAAAACACACTGACACACACCATAGCCCCTAACCAAACCCCTTAACATACGCACACACTTACCTGAATACATAACCATAGCTGAACTTTAGAAGTGCAAAATTCAAAACCTCCAGTATTCGAAGTTTTGAGTTTCGCGCTTCTAAACTTTCGCTATTATGTGGATTCGGCTTCTTGGGCTCGAAATACTGAAATTTGAGATTTCAGTATTTTGAGCTTCTGAACAGAACCCACATCAACGTATACTAACTTATCCTCATATACATAAACACATACTAACTTATGCTCATATACATAAACACATACTAACTTCACGATCACAAAGGGTCAGAGTAGAAGGAAAAATCGGTCAACTATAACACTACGTTTTTTGCTGTTCTCCAAGTCTAACTGCTATTACAAACGCCAGCAGCCTTTCAGTGATGACCTTCTAAGCACTGGCCAGCTAGCAATCAACAGACAATACTTTCCCAATATCATTTTGTAGGGTGGCCCATGGGGGGGTAGGGCTGGGATAGCATATGACGAGTATCATGCCTTGCAATTCTCAAGCTAACATAATTGGACCCATGTACCTGACTAACACAGAAAGGTAGGAAGCCACTGGCTTATATTCCCTTATCAAGTCACTGTCTACAGCTAATAACTGAAGAGATAAAGTCCTCCTTCTAAACACTCATGATATCTACTAAGATTTTACAGAAGCCACGTTTAACCTAAATCAGCAATATTTTCAAGTACAGTGTAATTAAGGTAAATTCTGTTATGATTAAAATCTCCAAATTATTTATTTATTTATTTACATTTGTTTACCAGGAATGTCTGACTGGACCAGAAGACCAGCTCATTTTCAGCAGAGGCCTGGGGAGAAAAGCTCCACAGAAATACAAGCAATATACAATAATTAGATACATACAGTAAGATGCAGAATATATATCGCCTAGTTAGTCTATACAAAGTAGGATTCAATACAGTTTTCTAGTAGATACAAGTTCAAAAAGAAAAACACACAAGCATTTCAGTGTGGATAACTGTGAGAAAAAATAAAGTTAGTAGTGTGTACATATTAAACAATAGTTCTGACTAAATGAGATTTCTTTATATATATATATATATATATATATATATATATATATATATTTTTTTTTTTTTTTTGAGTAGTATTAAACATCGAGGAGAGGGAGAAAATGAGATAAGGAGTGGAGAGTGTGTTGAGAGAGTTATACTTACTAGATCTGGCCAACAATCATTTTTCAGACTATACAAAGAATTAAGTGCAATTATAAAAGTTAGTTGGAAGGGGAAATACTAGTCACTGTAAATATAAATAAATTATCACTGATCAGTTAAACAGTTAAATGTTTCCCTGTCATGTATTGAATGCAAACTATACTGGTCTATATTCTAAATGTTGAACATCTCAGCACTCCAATCTGTCCTACCCTTTCATGAGTCATAGTTTAATATCATGTTATTAGATGTGAACAATGTGACTAGTAGATCAAGATCACAATAAAAATGAGGTGATGGTCTAAACGTTAAACTGTACAATGGTTGTATTATGAAGATAAATTTCAAACTGTTTATTTTTATTTCTTAAAGTCAGATTAAGAATTTAGAAACATGTCCCAATGAAACAATATATTTGCAGAGTTCTCATCTTATTTGATAAATTGTATGCAACTACATAGATACGTAGATATGATGGGTAAACGTAGATAGTTGCTAGAATAGCAAGCTTTATGTAGCCTGCAATTTCTGAAAGATATGACAGCAAATGTCTGTCATTATTTTGTGACTCCAGTCATCTGTTCAAAAAGATACACCTTTTATGAGGAACAGACCAAAAATATGAGGCAAAAATGTGGGCATTCTTAAAAAAGTGTGGAGAGTTGAGAGGTATGGCTAGGCGTACTATATAACTTCTTACACAAAAACATTCTTACTTAAGTAGAATCAGGCTATTATCAGTTAGGCAGGGAAAATGGAAATTGTGGCTGGCCACATGTTCTGTTTGTACAATGAAAATGTTTCTGGTGTTTGCCTAAGAATAAAACATGCATACCTTTAAATATTCATTGTGAAATGTTGCCTGCCTTACAGAGCTCTGTTGCATCTGGCAGTACAGAAGTTTAAATGCTGCCTTGGATGAAATCCTGCTCTGCTTGGTTACACCATTCTCTTTTCTGCAGAACTGTGTATCTGATTTCTGACATAATATCACTATACTATTGTTATTTACAATTCACTACAAATCATACCTATGGATTGTATGCTAATGTTCCTGTTAAATAAGCCAATGGAAAATACACTTGCTTTTTAAAATATGATTCAATTTGATTGGTTCCCTTTCACTAGTACATTGTTTCCATTTCAGTTTTGCTGGAAGTCGTTCACCAAAGTGATAAAAAGTGCACAGCTGTATGCTTGGCACTGCCAGCTACAGATGGTTTTGGGTATTCTTGACACAAGGTTACGTATGTGCCAGGAGTTAGATACATTACAGGATTTCTTCAGCTATAAATAAATTATTTGCCTTTTTTTTTTTTTGTAAGTAAGCTCCCCAGTGAACATGCTTTTTATTTCTTGCATCAAGTTCACTAGCATATATGTATATATTGAGCGGTTATGATCTGCTCAAAATTTGTACATATTGGCTTTTCCTAAATGTAATACAACCATCCTTGACTGCTATGGCACAACTGTTTTCCTCTCTTTCTCTAATATCACTGAGTGTTCCAAGATGGCTATGTGAAAAAATATACATTGGGGGTGGTGGGCTCATAGGAATGTGCTTTGGATCAATATTAGATCTGTGGTGTCCCAGACAAATCAGTGGCACAACATCTATAGATTATGTACACTGTTTCTGCAAATATGTAGCTCTATTTTGCCTCAGTAATGCAACCTGCTTACTGAAGAAAGGAATGCTGTTATCATATAAACAGGTAATTCTAGAGAATGATAGAAGAATACATGCTTATGTTAACTGTGTTTGGGGTGGGTTTGGCATAATGGTTAACGTCTTTAACTGATAGACACAAAGTACAGGGTTTGATTCTGAACTCAGACTATTGGCTAGGCTTAAAATGTTCTTTGATGGCAGTTAACCTAGTGTGAGCCTATGAAAAGATAACTCTAACTGGCAAAAGAGTATATGCTTAAGTTAATAGTGGTTGCATCTCACTTTTGCATTCATTCTGCAGTTAATTGAAGAAAGCTAACAGTTAATGTAGCTGTGATTTAATTTTTAGTAAATTGCATTTGCTTCACTTATCATTAATTAGTAGAGTGAACAGTAATTAGGTATGCCGCAAAAGGCACAGATGCATAGTTTACTAAAAGATTTACAACCAAGGTTGCTGAAATGTTTCCTGATTTAGTCTTAAAAGAAAAAATCTGGGAACTCTTTGCATAGCATTGTAACAGGATATTATATCTACAATCTTGGATTTGTTTAACGATTTTGCCACTTACATCATGATTTATAGTTACAGACCTTTTATACCATTTTATGATGAGATTTCTTTATACCTGACTTTGTACAGCAGGTTATAAAAGGAAGTGAGCCTGATCAGTGCCATACTGGATCTAAGCCTCAAGCACAACAAAGCCAAGGTAATCATGACATTATATTATACTGCATTTGTAAAAAGGCAGAAGGAGATAACATATCTGTCCAGTTAGCCCTTCAAGTGCATTTGCTGTTCCACTCCATGGCTCCTTAACCCTCATGCACACATGCGCACACACACACACACACACACACACACACACACACACACACACACACACACACACACACACAGAAACATGTGCAGAAATATACGCAGCTCACATGTAACACAACATTGTTAGAGCTGACAAAGCTCTGTTAAGGGTGAAAGTGCTCATTCATTTAATATTTTTTTTCCAATAAAGAAGTATTAACTTCTAAAGAAGGTATACATACATGCTTGATTACTTTGAAGTCTCGGCTAAGACTGGCTACAGTTCATGGTTCTTACTTGTTGTTTTTAAGGAGGCTCAGCCAGCAACTTCAATACTAAAGAAGTACCAGTTTTCACTGTGAATTTATGTTTTTTCCTTAAGGGTTGGTGGTATCTCAACTCCTGAGGTTGGAAAACATTTGCATCTCAGTACAAGGATATGTTCTTATATATGTATGCATGTATATGTGTGTGTGTG